>NW_026622874.1:103281966-103289466 GCF_023065955.2 Ursus arctos | reverse complement strand
GGGCGTGAGAGCAGAAGCCGAGCGACTCCCCGCAGCGCTGCCGCCGCCGAGGGCCTCTGAAGAGCTCTCCAGCCGGGCGGGGGTCGCCCCGGCCGCCCCCACCGTCATTAAAGGCCCCTCTCAAACACTCGAAGAGATTTTCGGAGCGCAAGCCGGCCGGGCAACATTAAAAACACAGGGCGATTGAAATGGGCGCATTGAGATGCGCGGAGCCGGCTGCGGCGCGGACTCGCTCTTGAGGTCAAGTGACGGACGGATTGTATGCTTCTTCATAATAATATTAATTAAACAATTTGCATGCTAATAAGGTAACAATTATCAGGGCCTCTGTTGAAAGATTCAGGTTATTACAACACGCCAATCTGAAGGCCAGGGGTCAGAGAGTGAGAGGCGAGCGAAATTTCAACTCAAATTAACATTCTGTCAGCTCCAGAAAATGGGATAAATAAAGTCGAATTAATTCATTATAATAAAGAGAGATGGGCGAGGGAGCCCGGCCGGCGCCCGCCCCTCCCCTGCCCTCCCCTCGGGCCGAATTGATTACAGCTCTGTATTCAGAAACACGCGCCGCGCACATTCCTCCTCGCGAACCCGGCAGAGAACGAGGCGCTTACAGCTACCGGCAAAATCGAGTCGGATGGACAGAGTTTACATTTAGTATTTATAGAGAAAGAAATTAAATTATGGCGAAAAGTAGTGCTCTTGGCCCCTGACCTCGGAATTAATACTTGCAGCGTTTCCCTAGTGCGCGCCGGGTTGGGGGGGGCGGGTGAGGTGGGGGGGCAGTAAGGTCCCAAATTCCAAGCCTCGTCTCGGTCTCTGCCAGACGTCGGCCTACCCCCAGCCCCTGCACCTCTCCCTCTTCTCGAACAATGAGAGAGGGGAAGGCAATTAAATCGTAGTCGGTGCGGCCAGGGCACGTTCAATAAGGACGAATACCGGGCAGCGTGTCCAGCGCCCCAGCCGCGAGGTAGGTCCTCCCCACTCCCGCCGGCGGAGCGTTGTGTACCGCCTCGGCTGGGAAGGACAGACGGACGCGGCTGGACCATAGACACCCAGGTTCTGTCCTACCCTTCCCTTCCCTCCGGGTCTGGGGCTTGGCAGGCTGATCGCAGCCACTTACACCAAAGGCCAGTTTGCCTGACGCCTTGTCCTGGGGTGAGAGGCTGCCGGCGTCCGACTCCCAGGACCGGTCGCCTGCCGGGGACTGGCGGGGGAAGAGGCCCAGGAGCTCCTTCCTCCCGGACTCCGTCAGGCTGGGGCCACAGGGACCATAGAGACGAGGTCTGTGGGCCTGGGGCCACAGCAAAATGCACCCTCCTCACTGGCAAACTTTTTACAAAAGACTATATATATATATATATATATATATATATATATATACATACATACATATACATATACACACACACACATATATAGTGATATAATGATTGCTTTCCCTCCTGCCCACAGTCCTAATTTGCTGCTTATTTAAGAATATGTCCTTTAATGATTTAACTTTGAGTCTATCAATATTTTATAGTGGAAAAGGGAGTGACAGACACTTCTCTGAGAACATAATTTAATTATAATTAATGGGTTGAGTACCTGGGCCCTATTCTTCAGAGGCCGAGTCAAAGGGAGATGTATTTATTTTTTTATTCCTGTGTAGGGGGCCTGATTGGCTGCCACCCCAAAGTTACTTTTCCCTGCCTCCCCCCCTCCTCCCCAGCCCTGTGCCCTGGTTTTACAGAGTAGGGGGCGGGTGGGGGGTCAGGGTGTTTCCATAGCCGCCCCCACCTCTGTTTCTATAGCCCGGACGACGGCCAGTCGGAAAGGGCATTAATTATGCCTTCTTACTGACAGGGCGCTACATTCTGTAGGAGTCATTCTCGTTTGGAGTCGCCTCCTCCCTCTGCCCCCTCCTCTCCTTCCTCTTCCTCCTCCCTTTCCTTCCTCCTCTCCCCCGCCGCCTGGAGCCGGAGAGGAGATGAGAAGCCCTTGTAGTTTTAAATTCAATGTGACAGTTTCGGAAAGAGCGGATGATGAATCCCCTATTATTGGATCAGTCTATTTGCCGCTCAATGTCTCTCTGTAATTGGAGCAACATCACTTTAAAGGTTCAGAGACTACAGCATTTCTGGTGAAAAATCCCCACAACACGCCGGTGAATGTTTTAAAGGGAAATCTATTAGTGATTTGCAGAGGGGCGGGGAGCCCGCGGCGGGGGAGGCGCGGGCTCCGGCCAGCGGGGATTGGAGTGGGGGGCTCGCTGGGGACCCCTGCCTGGACCGCTCCCCGAGCCCGCGCCCGCCCAGCGCCGGGCCGCGCCCCTCCCTCTCTGCTGCCCCCCCCTTGTTGTGACAGTTCCTGATACTGTTTATTGAGGTGCATGTCAGGTATAATTAGCAATCGATATGGAAAACGTTTCCTTGCACCCAGCACGCCTCTGACGTCAGAGCCGATTAGCGCTTCTTATTGGTCCCAAATTCCCCGGGCCGCGGCTAATTATCGGGAGCTTGATGTTGATAAAGTAAAGCGCCGGAGTGCGGGCGAAGCATGTGTAGGGCTCCGGGTCCCTGTCTCCGCCGCCGCCGCCGTCCGCGCCTCCCGCCGCTGGCCCGCCCCGGCCCCGGCCCGCGCCCCCGCGCCCCGCCGCCGTTCCCGCCGGCCCCCCGCGCGAGATGATGGACGGCCGCCTCCTGGAGCACCCGCATGCCCAGTTCGGGGGCTCGCTGGGCGGCGTGGTGGGCTTCCCCTACCCGCTGGGCCACCACCACGTGTACGAGCTGGCCGGCCACCAGCTGCAGTCGGCAGCCGCTGCTGCCGCCGCCGCCTCGGTGCCCTTCTCCATCGACGGCCTGCTCAGTGGCTCGTGCGCCGCCGCCGCCGCCTCGGTGGTCAACCCCACGCCACTGCTGCCGGCCGCCTGTGGGGTGGGAGGCGACAGTCAGCCCTTCAAGCTATCAGGTAGGTGCGGTGGTCGGGGAGGGCAAGGTGGGGTGGAGAATAGCAGGACACCGTTGTTGGGCGCAGGAGTTGGGTCCCGGGCGGCTGTAGAGCGGGCGCCGGCTGCCGAGGCTCAGGGCACTCTCGGTCTGCCACCCCGGCTCAGGGCCCCCAGACCGGGGCGGCCGACAGGTACGGAGGGGGTGGATGTGGCCTGGGCCCTGGCTGAGCCCTGCGGCGTCCTCTGCGTGCCCGCAGACTCGGGGGACCCCGACAAGGAGAGCCCGGGCTGTAAGCGGCGGCGCACCCGCACCAACTTCACGGGCTGGCAGCTGGAGGAGCTGGAGAAGGCGTTCAACGAGAGCCACTATCCCGACGTGTTCATGCGCGAGGCGCTGGCGCTGCGCCTGGATCTGGTCGAATCCCGAGTGCAGGTAAAGACCCACCGTTCCTCCCGGGAGCCAGCATCCCGCCACTAGGCCCGCCGGGCGCCGGCCCCGCCTTTGTTCTAGGTGGGGGACCGCGGCCCCGCTTCCGAGCCCCCCTAGCTCTCACCAGCCAGGAGGTGGTGGTGGGGTTCCGGGGCTCGGCAACTCTCGGGGAGAAAGCCCCAGGCGGCTTGGGCGGGGCCGACGACGGCCCCTAAGTAGCCAGAACAGCAGCTGCGTCCGAACCGGGAGATGCGTGGTGGGGGTCGGGCGATGGCGCGAAATGAGGTCTCAGAGGGCTGGGCGGGAGAAGCGGGCGGGGGTGGGGGGGGGGAGCCAGCCGGGCTGGGTTCTGGAGGAGACCCGGAGCAGGTAGACCCCGCGCCTCCTGGTCCTTGCCTGGGGTCTTCGTCATCAGCCTGGAGCAAACGCGTTTGTTTATTTACTTCTCGCCTCTAAAATATTTAGATGGAGACCTGTATTTATTCTTTGCTTTGCAGAAGGAGGTTAGCTGAGGAAGGGGAGGCAGAAACTTACACAGTTAACACATGGGGGGGTGTCTGAATCCTTAATACTCTCGGCTATATCTCCCCTCCCATCCCCCGTACTTTGATTTTATTTGGAGACTGCCGCCGTTATTCTTTTTAAAAATACAGCATCTATTTGGTGGATTAAAAATTCAAGATGAATTGTGCATAATCGGATGTTCCCCTGAAGTACAGAAATCTTTTTCCGGGGTTGGTGTGGTGGTGAGTGGGGTGTGGGGCTGCAGCTGTGGGTGCAGGGCTTTGAGGCAGAGGCCGGCAAGACGTCTGTTCAGCACCAATAGCTTTGTCTAAAAAGGTGTTCTCGACCTGTGCTTGCACTGCCCCTCATGACCTCTTCTGTTTGTAAATCCTTTCGTCCAATTTGTATAAGTGTCTTAAGCGAAGACCTCTTCTTTTCTCCCCTGTACGATAATGAGCATTTCTTGGTGACAAGTGAGCGTGGAATTTGCACCAAAAAAAGAAGTATTTGAAAGAAGGAAGGAAGGAAGCAGTTACAGCCTTGGAGAGGTTACAGCTTAAAACCCGCACCTTGGCACCAACAAGGCACCCTGTGACCGGGCCGGCCTGCTATTGTGCCGGGTCTCTCCTTGGTCACAACAAAGAATTCGCATTATCGCGATCTCTTGGGGAGGGTGGTGTGCCTGAGGCCCAGCAGGGATTTGACTGTGTGTGCGGTGGGGGAGCCAGTGTCTAGGGCTGCTGTTCCCCAGGACAAGGCCTGCAGGGAGGGTAGAAGAGGCTGGATGGGCCCAGGCCTCCCCTGCACAGCCTGGCAACTGGCCTCTTGCTTCCCTGTCTGCCTTCCCCCCGGCCTAGGCCAAGCACAACTGGTTTCAGCGGCTGCGTTGATGCCTTGGCCTGGAGCCTCCAGAAAGAAGGACGTGTGTGAATGTGTTGGGGGGGCAGGCTGCTGGAAACCCTCCCCCCTAAGTTTGGCTTTCCCAGGACCTTCTAGAAGAAGAAGCACCCAGATTTCCCTTCACGGGAAACCCCCAAATCTGGCCTTTGATTCAGTCTCCGGGGGCCGAAGACAGGTGTGGAGGGCAGCTGAGCCCAGCCACTGGTGGTCCTCGGGCCAGACGGTCAGCACCAGGCCAGGCAGGCCTCTTAGAACAGGAGCTGTGAGAAGCCAAGAGGGGCGAGGAGGGGCCCTGCTCCCTGCCTGCCTCCCGACCAGGAACCAGAAGCCCTCAAGGGCCAGACCCGCCGTGCCCAACGAAGGGGCAGCTCCCAGTTGCCCGAGGTGAGAAGCCAGAATGGGAAGCTGGCCGAGAGGCCCCATCTACCTCCTTCTGGGTGGAAAAGATGCTCTTTGGAACCTGCAGCTTGAGTGCCGAACCCAGCTCAGGGCCGTCTGGCCGCGTGCCTTCGCTCCCTCCCCCTGGCCGGAGCCGAGGTTGTACAGGCTATCTGGGGGGAGTGGGGAGGCCCGAAGCCCCAGCGGCAAGCCCGCCGCCTGACTTTGCCTTCCTTTCCCCTGTCCGGCTGCTCTAGGTCTGGTTCCAAAACCGCCGGGCCAAGTGGAGGAAGAAGGAGAACACGAAGAAGGGCCCGGGGCGGCCGGCTCACAACTCACACCCGACCACGTGCAGTGGCGAGCCAATGGACCCAGAGGAGATCGCACGCAAAGAACTGGAGAAGATGGAGAAAAAGAAGCGCAAGCATGAGAAAAAGCTGCTGAAGAGCCAGAGCCGCCACCTGCACTCGCCAGGCGGCTTGTCCCTGCACAGCGCTCCCAGCTCTGACAGCGACAGCGGCGGCGGCGGCCTGTCCCCGGAGCCGCCCGAGCCGCCGCCGCCGGCCGCCGCGGCCAAGGGCCCTACCGCGCACGCCGCCGGCGCCGCCGGTTCCGCGCCCGCACCGCCGGGCGAACCGCCCGCGCCGGGCACCTGCGACCCCGCCTTTTACCCGAGCCAAAGAAGTGGCGCCGGCCCGCAGCTGCGGCTATGCCGCCCCGCGGACAAGGACGCGGCCCCGTGTGCGCCCGGGGCGGCGGTGGAACGTGGCGCCGCCGGCCTGCCGAAGGCCAGCCCGTTCAGCGTGGAGAGCCTGCTGTCTGACTCGCCGCCGCGCCGGAAAGCCGGCCCCGCTAACGCCGCCGCCGCTGCCGCCGCCGCCGCTGCCGCCGGGCTGGACTTCGCGCCCGGACTGCCGTGCGCTCCGCGGACCCTCATTGGCAAGGGCCACTTCCTGCTCTACCCCATCACGCAGCCACTCGGTTTCCTGGTGCCGCAGGCCGCGCTCAAGGGCGCAGCGGGTCCGGAGCCCGCGCCCAAGGACGCGCCGCCCGCACCCGCCGCGCCGCCCGCGCCGCCCGCTCAGGCCAGCTTCGGGGCCTTCCCGGGGCCCGGCGGTGCTCCGGACTCGGCCTTCGCGCGCCGCAGCCCCGACGCCGTCGCCTCCCCGGGGGCCCCGACCCCGGCGCCCTTCCGGGATGCGGCCGTGGCTGTGGCCGAGGGCGGCGGCGGCGGAGATTGCGCGGATTCGGGGGCCGCCTGCCCAGCGGCCGCGCTGCCCGCCCCTCTCGCGCCGTCGCCCGGGCCGGGCCCGCGGGCTCCCAGCCCCGCCGGGGAGCCGGCTTTATGCGGGGCCCCAGAGCCAGGCGCCGAGCCCGGACCCAGTGCGCCGGATGGCGAGGAGGTGGACATGGACTGAGGGGCGGCGGGGCCGAGAGAGGCGCTCAGCCGGCCCGCGCCCGCTCGCTCAGGCTCGACTCACACAACGAAATCAGGTGATCGGCTTAGAAACACTGCTTTTTCCTTTCTTCTGTTTTCTTCCTTTTATTATTATTATTTTTTAAAGAAAACCGCTGTATCAATTCGGACCTAGGCAGCAACTGCAGGACTTGGGGTGAGACCCTCCTTCTCTTGGGAGAGCAAAAAACAAAAACCCCATATCCCCCACAAAAACCCACAACAAGAATCCTCAGCCTTGTAAAATGCAAAAATGTCTAAGAATATTTATATATGTACCATTTTTGATAAATAAAGCTGGTCAAACGCAAGCTCTCAGGTCCCTCTTTTTCAAATTTCCGAGCGCCCAGTATGGCCCCTCCTCCCCTCCGTTTTCCACTCCTCTCCCCGCGGGCGGGGCAGGGACAAGGCACCTCACCTCCCCCGAGGTCCGCGCTTAATGCCTCCTTTTGTGTGCGTGTGTGTTTGTGTTTTCTGATTGAACAAATTTATGCATCCGCTGCTCCCCCTCTCCTGCCCTCCCTCGCGCTCCCCCTCCCACCCGGCGCCGCACACACGCGCGCCCCCGCGCGCACCCCCGCGCGCTGGCACACGCCGGGGCGCGCGGCGCGGGGTGACGGAGCCGGGGGCTGCAAGGGCCGGGCCGCTGGGCTCCTGCAGAGTTTTGATATGAAAGTAATTATTTTCCGGTGGCTGCTGCGGGGACTGGGTTTCTTGCCCAAAGGGTTATTATACATTACCGATTTCTAGTGATATGAAATCACATAAACTTCCTACAATAATAGAATTAGCATGAAAGGCTGGGGTGTCAAATTGAAATTGGAGAATAATAGCGCCGGCAGCTGGGGGAGTGCGTGCGCATATTGGAGCGGAGACGGGGAATCGTGGGGCGGAATTTTC